>NW_026892726.1:30000-50000 GCF_033815535.1 Pezoporus flaviventris | reverse complement strand
TTCCTATATATCTATATATATAGTATTACACTCACTGCTGCAGTTACAGGGGAGGAATGGGTTAGGGTTAGGGTTAGGGTTAGGGTTAGGGTTAGGGTTAGGGTTAGGGTTGAGAACCTCTGTGGGTCATTAGAATGCTCTTGAACATGCTTTATTTTGCTCACTTTGTTACGTTTACTGTGTTTTCCTATATATCTATATATATAGTATTACACTCACTTTGTTGCAGTTACAGGGGAGGAATGGGTTAGGGTTAGGGTTAGGGTTAGGGTTAGGGTTAGGGTTAGGGTTAGGGTTGAGAACCTCTGTGGGTCATTAGAATGCTCTTGAACATGCTTTATTTTGCTCACTTTGTTACGTTTACTGGGTTTTCCTATATATCTATATATATAGTATTACACTCACTTTGTTGCAGTTACAGGGGAGGAATGGGTTAGGGTTAGGGTTAGGGTTAGGGTTAGGGTTAGGGTTAGGGTTGAGAACCTCTGTGGGTCATTAGAATGCTCTTGAACATGCTTTATTTTGCTCACTTTGTTACGTTTACTGTGTTTTCCTATATATCTATATATATAGTATTACACTCACTTTGTTGCAGTTACAGGGGAGGAATGGGTTAGGGTTAGGGTTAGGGTTAGGGTTAGGGTTAGGGTTAGGGTTAGGGTTAGTGTTAGGGTTAGGGTTAGGGTTAGGGTTAGGGTTGAGAACCTCTGTGGGTCATTAGAATGCTCTTGAACATGCTTTATTTTGCTCACTTTGTTACGTTTACTGTGTTTTCCTATATATCTATATATATAGTATTACACTCACTTTGTTGCAGTTACAGGGGAGGAATGGGTTAGGGTTAGGGTTAGGGTTAGGGTTAGGGTTAGGGTTAGGGTTAGGGTTGAGAACCTCTGTGGGTCATTAGAATGCTCTTGAACATGCTTTATTTTGCTCACTTTGTTACGTTTACTGTGTTTTCCTATATATCTATATATATAGTATTACACTCACTGCTGCAGTTACAGGGGAGGAATGGGTTAGGGTTAGGGTTAGGGTTAGGGTTAGGGTTAGGGTTAGGGTTAGGGTTGAGAACCTCTGTGGGTCATTAGAATGCTCTTGAACATGCTTTATTTTGCTCACTTTGTTACGTTTACTGTGTTTTCCTATATATCTATATATATAGTATTACACTCACTTTGTTGCAGTTACAGGGGAGGAATGGGTTAGGGTTTTCGGTTAGGGTTAGGGTTAGGGTTAGGGTTAGGGTTAGGGTTAGGGTTAGGGTTGAGAACCTCTGTGGGTCATTAGAATGCTCTTGAACATGCTTTATTTTGCTCACTTTGTTACGTTTACTGTGTTTTCCTATATATCTATATATATAGTATTACACTCACTTTGTTGCAGTTACAGGGGAGGAATGGGTTAGGGTTTTCGGTTAGGGTTAGGGTTAGGGTTAGGGTTAGGGTTAGGGTTAGGGTTAGGGTTGAGAACCTCTGTGGGTCATTAGAATGCTCTTGAACATGCTTTATTTTGCTCACTTTGTTACGTTTACTGTGTTTTCCTATTTATCTATATATATAGTATTACACTCACTTTGTTGCAGTTACAGGGGAGGAATGGGTTAGGGTTTTCGGTTAGGGTTAGGGTTAGGGTTAGGGTTAGGGTTGAGAACCTCTGTGGGTCATTAGAATGCTCTTGAACATGCTTTATTTTGCTCACTTTGTTACGTTTACTGTGTTTTCCTATATATCTATATATATAGTTTTTCTTGACTTTCATTGAAAGTGAGTATTTTGGCTGGTGACTTTAAGTCAGAACATCTGAGTAGCCTCAAAATAAAACACCCCCCCCCAGTTTACCTGTCTGCTATCCATTTAGCATGTGCTAAGTGAAATTACTAGGTCTGACCTACACCAAATGTCTGTGTGTGCCGAAGAGCGGTTTGACCTATAGCCTAAAAACAAAGTGTGACACTATTAGAATTAGAAGCCATATTTATTAGGATATGGTTTCTCTGAGACAACACTGTATATACATGTCTAGAGGTAGGTAGTGTAGATCATCTGGAAGACTTGCTGTAGGCTACTGTTGCAAATTGGATGCTTAAAAACATTTCAGAAAGGAAGGCAGCATGAAGCTCTTAATCTGAGGCCTCTCTTACTCATGACAGCATTTCCAATGAATGGACTGCACAGCATAGAGTGTTGTCAGAACTGAGTGGTTAGTAGGTGATATCCTACCCTCACTGACGTCAATAAGGTGTTGGTTTTTTTCTAAATTCCTTTAAAGGGTTAAAATTTTATCCTAGATTTCTTTCTTTTTTTTTCTCCCCCCCCCCCCCTTTTTTTTTTTGTTTTGCTTTGGGTTGTGTTTTGTCTGTGAATAACATTTATCCATTTTTTAATTTTGAAGTTTTTTTATATTTAATTGTATTTGTAACAGATTTTTTTTCACTATGCAGTATGTCAGTATTTTAAATTTAACAGTGACACCTTCAAAAATAGAAGATTGAAATTACTTGGGTAATCACAGTTCTTTCTAGTTTTGTTTTTAAGAATAGACCTATTCCCCTCCCACCCCCTACTGCTTAATAGATGCAATTGATATTCAGGTTTGGTTGGTAGACTTAAAGTTCAGAGTCCTGTTGGCCAATTCCACTGCTTCTTTCTAATAGCTTTTTATATGTAATGTGAATACGTTAGAAAAACCTATTGTAGACAGCACACATCCAGCCTATCTTCCAGAGGAATAAAAAGAATCTTGCACCTGATGTAGAATATGTTAAAGAAGAGAGCATATGCCTTTCCTAAATAATCGTAACAAAATAAATCTTATATATGCAAAAATTAAGTTAAAGACACAGCAGGATTACCAAGACAGGCACTCATCCTTTTGTGAAAGGTAGAATTCCTGGTAGTGACTTTTCCTTTTGGCCTTCCCCATTGCCATCTCTTGCCCCACTCCCCCATGTTCTGAGTTGTTCTCATTCTCTGCCTTCACAGATTTGAGAGTTAAGCTTTGTTTCTCTAACCATTCTGCCACAGAAAGTCTCTCTGTCCCTGAGCAGTTTCCCATCTGATTCTGTTCCAGATTTCAGGCTGAAATAGCTGTGCACAGAACTTCAGTCTCTTGTCAATCTCCTCGGCATGTTCCAGTCTGCCTTTCCTCATTTTCCATTCTAGGTTTTTCTGGCCTTTCTGCCAGTCCAAAACTCTCTGACTGACTGAAGTCAATAGGTGACAATACTGAGAGTCAGTAACAGCTCTTCACGGGCACTGCTTGGGGCCCTAGAATTCGTCAGCAGGTTCAGGGGAAAATCCTGCTCATTCCCAGCAGCATTGGGCTGGATCATTGCCAACTGTCGTCACATCTTTGAAGAAATCAGTCATCAAATTCAAACTTGATTCACAGAGCCTTGGGAAAATGTTGGCTTCTTTGACTGTCAAAAATAGTGTGTAATGCTTGAGAAGCGTCCACCTTAGCAAATATTTTCCATGCTACTGCAACCTGGCTTTCATTCAAAATGTTGCAGATGCAGACAGATAAGGTTTCTAGTTATGAGTATGGCTCTCAAACTTCATTGCATTTAATGACATCTCGAATTTCTGATTTTTGTTATTATTATATTAATCTGAGACAGTGCAATGCTTTTCCTCTTCTGTTTTTTCACCTGTTGATTGATTTGGTTTTTTTACCAACAAAAGGCATTCATTTTGCTTTGTTTTTTGTTCACACTGGTTTTAAATTGGTTGGTTTTACAGTTAAGCAAATCATAATTGAGTCCTTGGTGCTGTCATATGTTACTGTGTGAAAGACATGGTGACATTTGATACCACCCTACAAATCATATTATAAATTTCACTGCACGGGAGGGAGGGCGCAAGCTTATTTCTGCGTATCATGTGACGGGTAATCCCTGCCTGCAGCATACCATCATTTAACTCCGCAATTCATCTTCCTATTTTAAGGACTTACTTTTCTTATATTAGTCATATATTGATTATCTGTTTGAACAGGGATCCATTCCCCCAGTAATAAATTTGCATGTACCTCCATTAAAAAAAAACTAACAACCAACAAACAACCAAAACAACAACAGAAAACCCTACCAAAACCAAGCCAGAACAAAAATCCAGAAGAAGTGATCTTTTCTACTATCTTTAGTTCTAGGTGTTTATTGCATTCAGTTCTGACTCTGAAATATTTTTACTGCGCATTCCTTCTGACGTTTACTAGTTTAACTTCAGCTTGCTCAGGTTGTACTTTCTCACACAGTCCTCAGCTGTCTTAGAAAGAAAAAGATGGATCTGGGATTGCGTTTTTCCTAGCATTATTGCTACTTTATTTTAATTGATAGCATGGGCACAACGATGACTGTTGAAGCTGAGCTTTGTATTTTGTATTCCACTTTGGTCTGCTGAGTAAGAGAAGTGTTCTTCATGACAGCACTTCTGGTTTGAAGCTCTTATGGCAGAAATCCTGGGAAAGACACTTGTGCAGGCTGCGAGCCAAGCACTCCTTTTGTGTTAAGCAGAGATACTAAAACCTAAAAAGATGCTGTTCTTTTTTTACATAGGTTGACTCATTTAGATTTTCCTAAAGCTTCCATTTGACATTGTTTATGGAGTTAAAATACTTCTTCAACTCAGCCTTTATATTTGCTACCAGTGAACCTGTTCATTGGTGGCAAATGGGGAGATGAACAGGCTGGAACACCTACCAGAACCTACCCTTCTGCTTCAGTGTGACTGAAATAGCTTAAACTGCATTTGCACACAGCTGTGTGCCAGCAGCACTGTAGACAGATGTACCTAGTCTTACTGTAATGTGACTATTCAGGTGAACAGCGGTGAAGCTATGCATAATGCATTCTTTGTTGTGGGCTAGGACACTCCCCTGTCAAGTGAAGCCTGCCCATGTTACTGCATTCACACCAGCTGAATTTAGACTGCAAGACAGGAGAACAATAGAAGTGAAAGCAACCTTGTGTTTCTTGGTTGAACTGCATTATTTAGTGTCTGAAGAACTTGGTGTGCTTCCAAAATCACATTCATTTCTTTATTTTGCTGCAGTCCTGTACTGGCCATTCTGTCTCTTGCCTGGTCAACTTTTGCTTTGTGTCCTCAAATCAGATTTTCTGGAAGTGGCAGTGGACAGGAGGAAAATGCAGTAGTGGAAACTGCAGATATCAACCCGAAAACCCTTTGTTGCCTATCTCTGTATAAGTCTAGATAGAATTGATAATACTACAGACCAGCCTGGGGCAATTTTCCTTTAAGAGCTTAGTAATGACATTGGTTCCTTTGCGTATATGGAGATTGAAGGATTCTAGGTTAGTATGCTTAGATGTGAGTCATTGTTCTGAGCAGTTTTATTGGAAGAAGAGGAATAAAAATGAATAATGCATTTCATGGAATTAGCATAAAGTTAATGTGGTTGCCAGCTTTTAATGGGTACTTCTGCAGTTTTGTTCTGCAGACTGAATAGAACCGTGTACTTGCTCTTTGCTAAGACAACAGTGTTGCGCTCTGACAATGGTTGAAATGGCTAAAGCAAAACCATTGAATATCTTGAGCAGCTGTCTCGATGATTGGCCCAGCTTCTGGTTTTGGCTCCTAAAGCTCCTGCTCAGGCACCCCTTCAGGTGGCTCCTTTGTCTCCTCCTTTTGAAAATGGTAACATCTACCTGACCTGCATGGGTTTGTGATTCAGTTTTTGTGATTTCTTTGCTGAATTAATTTTAGCTCAGATCGGTTCCTTTATCTGGTTTGTAACAGAGGAGGAAGGAGAGGTAGTTTTGTGTTGTTTCTTCTTCATCTGTTGGTAGCATTCATTTGCGGTTTTATATACGTAGGATCTGAGGCATGGGATCAGAACTTCTTAACACCGGTTTTGTTGCTGAAGTCAACATATTGCATAACTAATGCTCTCATTTCAAACCATATGTTCTATATAAATATGTAACTTGCTTAGCATACCTTGGAGTTGTGTAACATTCTACACATCTTAAGTCTGAAGTACTCTTAATGGGATTAGATACAATCATAATTGAATTACTGTGGTGTGATACTGGATTTAGGGGTTTATTCCCCTTAGTTCTGTCTATGTGAAATAGAAAGCTGGTTTCAGGTGGAAGGAGAAATGCATATCTGATGTTTTCTTTCAGATGTTCCTAAGCTCCAGCACATCTCCTGAGATTCACAGTTATTTGCATGCAAAGGAGCAGGGGGAAAAATCCCGGAAAGAACTGTACTTTCTTTTGAGAAGATCTGGCCTTTTTTTTTCCACTAAAGGTACATCTGAGGTAAAGGAAAATAAAAAAGGGAGAACATAATAACATAACGAAGTTAGAGCAAAGGTGTATGTATTTAAAATCTGTTCTAATAAGAAAAATTTGAATTTCAACTTCCAACGATAAAAAGGAAAAAAATATTTATTATAGATAAAATGTAGAGCGATATAAAATTGGAAAAGTATTGTCTTAGAGTAATTTCCTTTTGCCTAACTTTACTTCATTCTGATCAATATTTTTCCAGTCAGTTAACAGAGTACTCTTCTAAAATGAATTTTCAACTGGTAGTTAAAATGCTGAAGTGTAAGTAGGCGCTTTGAAAAGGGGTTGTCTTACTTCATTATGTAAAATAAAAAACCCTGTGTATAAAGGGATTTTACAGGAAGATTTTGCGAGTTCTCACGTTCTGTCACTGTACAGTTTTCCATTTTACTACTTCAACTTTTTGGTGGCAGTTCTTGAAACCTGATAATGTTTAACAGGATACCCTGGAGTTGAGACACCTTTTACGTAAAGCACTTAAAGATTTTTCTTGTTCTGAATTTTCTGTGCTAACTGCCAGAGTAATCATTGAGCTGCTTTTGTATCCTTCAGCAAACCTCTTTTGTTTTCTTCCTTAACTTGGTTCATCTTAGAGGATGGAGAGAATGGTTAGAAAGAGTAGTGGGCAGTTTTCAGGTTATGAAAGTACCTTTTATTTTGATGTTTGAAATGCATACAGCTCTCAAAACGTGACTCCTACTGTAATATTATTGTGGCTTGAATTTAGCGGATGCTTTCCCAGAAGTGTCATCACTTGTACTTCGGTTCTTCTCCCTCTCTGGCAGAATGAACTCTTTGACTAGTTTGATGTGGTTTTTCTCTGCGTTATGAAATTGATTCTGAGTTGTCTCTTTCTAGATTTCACAATGTCAGAGTTAAAAGTACAGTATGTTAAGACTATTTTGGACCAGGCTAACTACTACATCTCCTGAGTTTCTTCTCTGGAGGGGCTGGCTAAAAATAGTCTAACTATAGTACATTGCTCTTCTTTTTAGGAGCCAAGGCATCTGCAGTTTTTCTGTGAATTCAGCCTTAGTGATATGTACATGTCTTTGACAGGCAAAAAGATTTCTGGAGCACCAACAAACCATGGATTCTGCTTTAAGGTACAAGCTTATTATTAGGATACATATTAAAGTAAACCACAATTTTTAGGTAAGCTGAAGATTCTTTAAGGTTTCTGAAAACAATATTCAGCTGTCTCTTATACAATAGGAGAATTAGTGGCTTTTATTTCAACAGGTATTGTGTCCAAGATATGCATTAATGCTAAAAAAATGTGCCGTGCCTGACTAGCCTAACAAATCAGGAGGAAACCGAGACCTGAAACAGCTCTGTGCAGATGTGGAACAAACTAGGACCTGTTGGATGACAGCAATTTGGTTGCTTAAGGTATTTTTTCTGTGTGGAGTTAGCTTCTTGCTTAAGTTTACTCTGTGAAATTTTGCTGTTGTGTGGTAGAGGAGTATCTAGGTTCCCATGCAATCGCAATCTCAACTTTTGTCATGGTTTAAAACCCAGTCAGCCACGCAGTCTCGCTCGCTCACCTCCCCTGCCTCCTTCTTCTCTCCCCCCTGCTCCTGGAAGGATGGGGAGGAGAATCAAAAGAATGTACCTCCCATGGGTTGAGATAAGAACAGTCCAGTAACTAAGGTGTAACACAAATCACTGCTGCTACACCAATAATAATAATGATAAAGGAAATAACAAGGGAAGAGAACACGATACCACCCGCCGACTGAGCAGTGAGTGCCCTTCCGGGTAACTCTGAGTTACATCCCGGGCATGACGTGCTGCGGTATGGAATACCTCTTTGGCTAGCTTGGGTCAGGTGTCCTGTCTCTGCTTACTCCTGGCTTCCTCTCTTCCCTGGCAGAGCGTGAGACTCACAAAGTCCTTGGTCAGGGTAAACGTTTGAGCAGCAACTAAAACCATCGGTGTTATCAGCGCTGTTCCCAGGCTTAAAGTCAAAAACTCAGCGCTGCACCAGCTACCAAGAGGGAGAAAAAAATGACTGCTACTCCTGAACCCAAGATAGATGCCCTGCTTGTGGGATGCTCTGAACACCTGTGGGATGCTCTGAACACCTGTGGGATGCTCTGCTTGTGGGATGCTGTGCATCCCTATGGGATGCTCTGCTTGTGGGATGATCTGAATGCCTATGGGATGCTGTGAATCCCTATGGGATGCTCTGCTTGTGAGATGCTCTGAATGCCTATGGGATGCTGTGAATCCCTATGGGATGCTCTGCTTGTGAGATGCTCTGAATCCCTATGGGATGCTGTGAATCCCTATGGGATGCTCTGCTTATGGCATGCTCTGGAGCTCCCTTGTGTCACCAGCTCCTTCTGAAGATCCCTGCACTGGGGAACATCCACACTGCAGCACAGAGGTGTGGGATCATGGAGTCATGGAATGATGGAATGGGTTGGGTTGAACGCACCTTAAAGCTCATCCAGCTCCAACCCCTGCCATGGGTAGGGGCACCTTCCATGGAGCAGGATGCTCCAAGCCCCATCCAACCGTGCCCGCTTCCAGGAATACCACACAAGCCCCATTCCTTCTGCACCAATCCCTTTCCAATCCCTTATTTTCCCCATCCACCCCCTCCCGGGCAAATTCCCTGGATTTGGCACCATATCAACTCCCCCCCCCCCCCCCAAGCTAGCTTTTAACAACAACCTGGGCCCCATTCCACCTCTTTTTGGCCCAAAGCAGAAGCTGGGAAGGTGCCTCTGGGGCAGCAGCTGTGTCCTTGGATCCACGCCTGCACAGAGGCTCCTGCTGCCAGATCCCACTTCCAGGCTCTGGGATATAAGGACAACCCCTTCACCACTCCTTGCCCACCAAATCCCAGGATTTTGGGTGCTTTTGAGGGGCAAACCGGTGGTTTTGTGATCAATGTGGGATAAATCCTCACCAGGGACCTTGCTCCATGGGGATGCTGCTTCTGCCCCCTGCATCCCTCATCCTTGTGTTTCCTTGGGCACCTTCCTGGTCCTTTTGGGGGGCTCCCATGTGCTTGTTTGAGCCTTTGGGTGCCCCCATCTGCTTCCATTGCCGTTTGGCGTGCCCCCCATCCATCTTTGGGTGCCCCCCATTTGCTTCCAGCTTTTGCATCCCACAGAGCTCCAGAGCATCCCATAGGGATTCAAATCATCCCAAGCCCATCAGACCACCTCCATCTCCCCATGGAACCCCCCATGGAATCCCTCATGGCCGCCCCCCATGGAATCCCCCATCCCCCCCCCCCCTGAAACCTACCTCTCTATGACATCAGCCCCAGCACCAAGGGACCTGTATCCAGCACCCGTATCCCTGGGGCAGTTGCGCTTTGGGTGCAGTGGTGGTTGCAGCTCCTTGGTGGCACTCCTTGGTAGCAGCTCCTTGGTGGCAGCTCCTTGGTTGCAGCTCCTTGGTTGCAGCTCCTTGGTGGCGGCTCCTTGGTTGCAGCTCCTTGGTTGCAGCTCCTTGGTGGCATCATCTTGGTGTCACCCTTGGTGGTGGTGGCAGCACCTTGGTGGCACCTTGGGGTCACCCTCAGCGGTGATGGCAGTGATGGCTTTGCTCCATGTCTTCATCCTGCTGGCATTGGCCTGGCTGGTGCATGGCTCCTGGGACAGCTGTGGGTGAGTGGCACCAGGCTCCGGGGCTCCTGGTATTCCATAGGGAGATGCTGATGCTCCCAACCATGGTCACACCAGTGGGGTGGTGGGACTGGGAGAGCCCCGCTTCCTCGCCATCACCCCGTGTGGTGGCACAGCGCAGCTATGGGGCACCCCATAGGGTCCGTTGTCCCTGCAGCACCCTATGGGGTGGAATGATGCTCATCTGTGAGACACCCCATAGGGTCCCTTGTCCCTGCATCACCCAGTGGGGTGGGACGATGCTTGCCCTTCATCCCTAACCATCCAGTGTTGGGCTTCTGCTTCCAGAGGGACCTGCGGTATCCGTCCCATGGCTGATTACTATGAGGTCCTTGTTTAAATCTTTTCCTGCAATTAGGATATCATCCATATAGTGATAGATAACCAGGAGCCTCAACTCAGAGTGACAAGAGCCACCAAGGGAGCCTCAAGTCCTCGACAGGACCCGCCCAGGAGCCGGCAGCTCAGCTGACACCAGCAGCTGACTCACAGGGGGCAGAGCCAGGAGGAACCACAGCAGATTTAAACCAGGCATCACCAACCATTGCCGGTCAATTGGTGAGGTGAGTAGCTCGAGAGAGGACGCCTTCAACAGCTGAGCGGGGGGGAGATCAGCATCCAGGAGCCTCAACTCAGAGCGACAAGAGCCACCGAGGGAGCCTCAAGTCCTTGACAGGACCCCCCAGGAGCTGGCAGCTCAGCTGATGCGAGCATCTGACTCAAAGGGGGCGGAGCCAGGAGGAACGGCACCAGCCCTGACTGGTTAAAATCCTGCCCCAGGGAGCGCGAGCGACCAGGAGCGCAGAGAACAGAGAGGGCAAACAGTACGGGTCGAGGTAGTTCACGCGGGCAGGCGAACGGGATGGTGAGCACTCGTCGTATGACCAGGGCCTGGTCCAGGAGCTCTGCTCTGCCTGCCCCAGCGGTGGCCAGCACAGGCACCCAGACAGAGCCAATGAGAGGGGAGGCTGCAGTGCAGAGCTCGGGGTGTAGAGAGTGCCTGCACTGGTCTTGTGAGGGGAAGGTGCACAGTGGGCAGGGGCGCACTTGGTGCTCCCTGGTGGAGGTCCTCCTGCAGGAGGTGGCTGAGCTGATGGATGCTGTTAATAGACTGCAAGATGTCAGGGCAGCTGAGAGTAAGCAGGAATGCTTGCTCCTGGCCCAAACTGTGCAGGGGCCTCAAGCTTCCCCTCTAGCTCATGAAGGAAAGAAGCAGGCCGTTAACCCGGGAAGCTGGGAATTAGTGACAAAAAAACAACAACAACAAAAAAAAAAAACAACAAAAAAAAGGAGGAAAAAGACAACCAAAAGCAAGGGGCTTCCTCCTAAGTCTGTTGTCCCCATGCAGAATTGCTTTGCTGTCCTGCAGGGGGCTAATGAGGAAACCCACTCAAGCCAGAAACAGCCGGCTGATAACCTGGTAAAGAAGATCTCTCCTGGTGCTGCCAGGAAAAAGCAGTGGGTCGTAGTAGTAGGGGACTCTACGTTGAAAGGGACAGAAGCACTCGTCTGTTGGCCTGACCTGGTCTCAAGGGAGGTGTGCTGCCTACCAGGGGCACAGATCAGGGATGTGGCAGAGAGGCTGCCTGCTCTAGTAAGTCCCATGGACTATTACCCACTTCTGGTGATACATGTGGGTGCTAGGGATATAGACAGTAGTAGCCTGGGGAACATAAAGAAGGACTACAGAGCCCTGGGGGAGGTGGTTAGGGGCTCTGGAGCCCAGGTAGTCTTTTTGTCAATTCTCCAGGATACAGGGGAGGACCTAAAAAAAGCTAGGATGATTAGCCAGGTTAATAAATGGTTAAAAGGGTGGTGTCATAGTCAGGGGTTTGGGTGCCTTGAACACAGGACCCAAGCTTGTAGGCCAGGTCTAGTGGGGGCTGGTGGAGCTGGTCTGATGATAAAGAAGGGAAAGAATAGTTTTGGTAGGAGGCTTGCCAGACTGGTCAAGGAGGCTTTAAACTAGATGTGTTGGGGGAGGGGGGCATCATTCCATTCCAACACACCCAGTCAGTTGCCAGAACGTATAATAAATGCTTGGAGCAATGTAGAGATATCCCAGACACTCCAGCCAATGAGCCGGCTTCATGTGGAGCTCGACTCAAATGCCTCTATACAAATGCCCGTAGCATGGGGAACAAAGTAGAGGAATTAGAGATCTGTGCACGTCTACAGGGTATGATATAATAGGCATTGCAGAAACTTGGTGGGATGGCTCCTATGACTGGAGTGTTGGAATGAAAGGTTACAGGCTTTTTAGAAAACAGGCCTGGCAGGCGGGGAGGGGGGACTGCCCTTTATGTTAAGGATAGGCTGGAGAGTATGGAACTCTGTCTGGGGACAGGTGAGCAGTCCACAGAGAGTTTGGGGGTCAGGGTTAAAGGGAATATAGCTATGGGAGACATTACTGTGGAGATCTGTTACAGACCACCTGATCAAGGAGAACCTGCAGATGAAGCACTCTATAGACAGATAGAAAAAGCCTCACGCTCACAGGCCCTTGTTCTCATGGGTGGCTTCAATCACCCTGACATCTGTTGGAAGGACGGTACGGCCCGGCACAAGCAATCCAGCAGGTTCCTCGATTGTGTAGAAGACAGCTTCCTTCTGCAAGTAATAGAGGAGCCAACAAGGAGAGGTGCCATGCTTGACCTCGTGCTCACCAACAGGGAAGGGCTCATTGGAAATGTGATGCTCCAGGGCAGCCTTGAATGCAGCGATCATGAGATGATCGAATTTGAGATCCTCAGGACAATGAGAAGAGCGTGCAACAAGCTCGCTGCCCTGGACTTCAAAAGAGCAGACTTTGGCCTCTTCAGGACCCTGCTTAGTAAGGTTCCATGGGATACAGCCCTAGAGGGCAGGGGGGCCCAAGACCGTTGGTTGATATTCAAGGATCACCTGCTACAAGCTCAGGAGAGTTGCATCCCAGCTAGAAGGAAGTGCAGCAGGAGGGCCAGGAGACCTGATTGGATGGATAAGGAGCTCCTGAGGAAAATTCAAATGAAAAAAGAGGCTTATAATAAGTGGAAGCAAGGACAGGCAGCCTGGGAAGAGTCTTGTTGTCTGAGAAGCTAGGGACCAGGTTAGGAAAGCTAAGGCTCAGTTAGAATTAAACTTGGCTAGGGGTATTAAGGATAACAGGAAGGTATTCTACAGGTACATAGCAAATAAAAAACAGACAAGGGAGAATGTAGGCCCCCTCAGAAAGCTCTCGGGAGAACTAGCTACACAGGATTTGGAGAAGGCTGAGGTTCTGAATGACTTCTTTGCCTCAGTCTTCACTGGCAAAGGCTCTGACCACACCACCCAAGTCTTGGAAGGCAGATGCAGGGACTGTGAGAATGAAGACTTTGTTGCCCACTGTAGGAGAGGATATGGTTCGAGACCATCTGAAAAATCTGAATGTGCACAAGTCCATGGGTCCTGATGAGATCCATCCGTGGGTCCTGAAGGAGCTGGTGAATGAAGTTGCTAAGCCACTGGCCATCATATTTGAGAAATCATGGCAGTCAGGTGAAGTTCCTGACGAATGGAGAAAGGGAAATATAACCCCATTTTCAAGAAGGGGAAAATGGATGACCCAGGGAATTACAGACCAGTCAGTCTCACCTCTGTGCCTGGCAAAATCTTGGGGCAGATTCTCCTGGAAGGCATGCTAAGGAACATGAAAATCAACAAGGTGCTTGGTGACAGCCAGCAGGGCTTCACTAGGGGGAAATCCTGCCTGACCAATTTGGTGGCCTTCTATGATGGGGCTACAGAACTGATGAGCAGTTGATGTCATCTACCTGCACTTGTGTCCAGGTTCGACACTGTCCTACACAACATCCTTTTCTCTAAATTGGAGAGACATCAATTTGACGGATGGACCACTCGGTGGATAAAGAACTGGCTGGATGGCCGCATGCAAAGAGTTGTGGTCAATGGCTCAAGGTCCAGCTGGAGACCAGTAGTGAGTGGTGTCCCTCAGGAATCGGTGTTGGGACCGGTCTTGTTTAACATCATTGTCGCTGACTTGGACAGTGGGATTGAGTGCGCCCTCAGCAAGTTTGCCGATGACACCAAGCTGTGTGGTTCAGTTGATACGCTGGAGGGAAGGAATGCCATCCAGAGGGACCTTGACACACTTGTGAGGTGGGCTGATGCCAACCTCATGAAGTTTAACCATGCCAAGTGCAAGGTCCTACACCTGGGTGGGAGCAATCCCAAGTACAGCTACAGGTTGGGCAGAGAAGAGATTCAGAGCAGCCCTGCAGAGAAAGACTTGGGGGTGTTGGTTCATCAGAAAATGAACATGAGCAGGCAGCGTGCGCTTGCACCCAGGAAAGCCAACCATATAATGGGCTGCACCAAAAGGAGCGTGACCAGCAGGTCGAAGGAGGTGATCCTGCCCCTTTGCTCTTGAGAGACCTCACCTGGAGTATTGTGTGCAGTTCTGGAGTCCTCAACCTAAAAAAGGACATAGAACTATTGGAACAAGTCCAGAGGAGGCCACGAGGATGATCAGGGGACTGGAGCACCTCCCGTATGAAGACAGGCTGAGAAAGTTGGGTCTGTTCAGCCTGCAGAAGAGAAAGCTGCATGGAGACCTCATAGCAGCCTTCCAGTGTCTAAAGGGGGCCTATAGGGATGCTTGGGAGGGACTTTTCATTAGGGACTGTAGTGATAGGACAAGGGGTAATGGGTTAAAACTTAAACAGGGGAAGTTTACATTGGATATAAGGAGGAAATTTTTTGCTGTTAGGGTGGTGAGGCCCTGGAATAGGTTGCCCAGGGAGGTTGTGAATGCTCCACCCCTGGCAGTGTTCAAGACCAGGTTGGATGAGGCCTTGGGTGGAATGGTTTAGTGTGAGGTGTCCCTGCCCATGGCAGGGGGGTTGGAACTAGATGATCTTAAGGTCCTTTCCAACCCTAACTATTTTATGATTCTGTGATTCTTTAACACATTTTTTCAGTTTTTGTCAGATCGGTTGCAATGCCCAGGCAACATACAGTTGACAAATAACAGGAGAATTTTTCATACCTTGAGGTAAAACAACTCATTCATACCTCTTAGCAGGCTCTCCTTTGTTAATTTCTGGGACAGAGAAAGCAAACTTTTCACAATCGCTTGGGTGTAGAGGAATTGTGAAAAAAACAGTCTTTTAAATCAATGATTATTAAATCCCAATCCTGAGGTATCATTGAAGGGCTAGGCAAGTCAGGTTGCAAAGCTGGCTTGCAAAGACATTCAATTGTCTTGTGGCCAAATTTGTCACATTTAATACATTTATCTTCAAAACCAGTAACACCACCCTGAGGGGGGGGCAGGTTGCTGAACTAATTTTCTTTACAGTACGCTGTGGTTTTTAAATGTCCCATCCATCCACAATTATAACATCTCATACCTTTAGTACCCCCACAATCACCCTGACCTTGTTATAGAAGGGGGTTAACAGCAGTGGTGAAGGCAGTAGCCATGTATCCAGCCTTTTCCTCTGCTGTGCCCACTTTAGAACATGCATCCACCATTTCTTGAAGACCAGCAGATTTTGGCAAAACCTGCAAAATACACTTACAAGCTGGGTTAGCATTTTCCATAGCCAGAGACATAAGCATTGATTCTTTAGCATTAGATGCCAGATCAATATTCTTTTCAATAGCCTCTGTCAATCTGTCGATAAATTGCATATATGGCTCAGTGGGTCCCTGCTTTACTGACGTATGTGAAGGATTAGGTTTTCCCGCTTCTGGCACAGCTTTCAGAGCAGCTAAAGCCAATTGCTGTGCTTGCTGTAAAACTTCAGTTTTCACATGAGCTTGTACTCCATCAGGGTGAAATTGTCCCTTTCCCAATCACATTTCAGATGAAACACTGTGCAAAGGGTGATGAGGATTACACTGAATTCTCATCTGCAGCTCTTGCAGAAAGCTCTTCAAACCCACTTTTAAAATGTAGGAGCTGTGAAGGAGTTAATAAAATTACAGCCACTCTGAGACAATCATTTGGAGTTAGAACATTACTAGAAAAGAAAGCAGATAGAATTTCTGTGTATATGGGGAAGACAACCCATACTGAGTAATTGCTCCCTTAATTTCTTTCATAGCTTTCCAGTCTATAGGAGTCCAGACAGGCTGTCCCTGAGTATTTATAATAACAGGAAATTCAGTGGGAACATCTATTGGTAAAATAGTACCGTCTATGATTGCATCCTGAATGCAGCCTCGCCATCACATGGCACTCGGATTAACTTTATTAGATGTAGGAGTCGGTGGTAACGGCACATCACAAGGACTGATCTTGCCTGGTTTTTCCAGTTTTCCTGGGGATTGCTCCCTCTCCTCTCCCAATTTGCCCAGGCAGTCCCGCAAGTCCTGCAATTGTTTATCTAAGGATTTTGTCCATTGTCCCCAGTTCCGCTCATTTTGCGGCTCCGGTGGGAGTGATGCAAGCAGTGGTGTAGGTGGCGGAGGTGGGTATTTATTCGGAGTTACACTCTCCTCCTTAGGAGACTCCCACCCCGGCAAAAAATCTTGGAGATTAAGTTTAGGGGCAGTAGCAGCACGAAAAGGGTTAACATCAGTTTGTTTCGGTTGCTCAGTAGCCGCTACTGGCTCCCGAGTATCAGCTGGAGCTACCGCCGATAAAGGCGTTATCCACACAGGACAGGAGAAAGGTGCAGGGTCCTCAACTGCACCATACTGCTCGCCAGTTTTTGGCCAGAATGTTTTATGCCCAAAACCGATGACACTACCATGGCTGTAGCACCGGGTGCTGAATTTAATGTAGGTGCCGAGCCCTGCTGTTGTGAAGGCGAGTCAGAGAGAGCTGTAAAAGCGGATTTTGCCGCCTGTTTCTCAGCCTTCATTGCGGCTAGTGTCTCTTTCAGTAGTAGCCAGGGGTCAGCAAGAGTCTTCATCTCCTAAGAACCACAAGTAACTTGATCCCACAGGCATGCCCCATTTTTTTCCCCAAGTCCGAAGATCAAAAGCTTCATTAACCCTCTTGATCAGCTCTTTTCCTTTACTCTAGAGCAATAGTCTTTTTAACAGATTATCACCATATTCTATCCCTCTCACTGAGAGGACATGCTGGAAGAGCTTAAGGATGACCATTTCTTGTTTACTTAATTGATTCCCCATCCTAACCCTCTTCCAGACCCGTTGGCTGTTACCTTTTTTGCACTGCGCAGTGTCTTCCAGGCTCACAAGGCTCCGTTCTGAGGCGTCTAGCTCCTGATTCTGGTCCTGCCGGATCAAACCCAGCCGATGTCCCTGCGGCTCCTCATTTTCCACTTTCTTCGGTGCCATGCACTTTAATTCCTTCAGTTTCAACATGAAAAATAGGGGGGGTCCCTGTTTGGGCACCATTTGCTGCAGAAAATATATGGACTTAGTGAGAGATAAATATGATCAGACAAAAGCCTTTTATTACAAAACCTTAACTCCTTATATACTATTTCTTCATGCACTTACAGTGATCCGGCATATTATGATTGGATATATGTCTTGAAGACCCTTAGTGGCTAACATATAATTGGTTAAGCACAGGTATGAGAACTTGACCTCGAAAGCTTGCCAACAGTCCACAGTTCTCATTAACTCGGTGAAATCCAGCTGCTTCTTATTTTGTTTGTTTAGGCTTCCATAGGCCTCTCACGGCCTTGCTGTATCTTTCAGGATTACTCAGAATTTATGTACCAATTATCCACTCTCCTGTGAGAACACTGCCTCCACAATTCCCAGCCCCAGCTTACCCTCCTGGCTCTTTGGCTGTGGGAGCAGAGGCCAAAAGTTCGTCCTCTACTAACTGTGCTGCTGGGCAGCGGAGAGCTAGCTCAGGAGAGGTACCATTCAAATGCACTTTCAGGTATGAAAGTGAGTAGCGACAGCAATGATAGAGGCACCGTTGCAAAGCTGACTGTGTGCTGAAGATTCCTAGCACTAGCTTTCCTTCCTGGCTCTTTGCCTGTGGGAGCAGAGGCCAAACGTTCATGCTCTACTAACTGTGCTGCTGGGCAGCCGAGAGCAAGCTCCGGAGAGGCTGCATTCAAATGCACTTTTAGGTATGAAAGTGAGGAGCGACAGGAATGATGGAGACACCATTGCAAAGCTGACTGTGTGCTGAAGATTCCCAGCACTAGCTTTCCCCCCTGTCTCTTGAGCTGTGGGAGCAGAGGCCAAATGTTTGTGCTCTACTAACTGTGCTGCTGGGCAGCCGAGGGCAGGCTCCAGGGAGGTTGCTTTCAAATGGACTTTTGTTATGAAAGTGAGGAGTGGCAGCAATGATGGAGGCACCATTAAAGATCTGAATGTATTCTGAAGATTCCCAGACCCAGCTTTCCCTCCTGGCTCCTGGTCTGTGGGAGCAGAGGCCAGACATTCGTGCTCTACTCACTGTGGTGCTGGGCAGCCGAGAGGAAGCCCCGGAGAAGCTGCATTCAAATGGACTTTTAGGTATGAAACCAAGGAGCGACAGCACTGATGGTGACACCATTGCTAAGCTGACTCTGTGCTGAAGAGTCCTAGCACCAGCTTTCCCTCCTGGCTCTTTGGCTGTGGGAGCAGAGGCCAGACGTTCGTGCACTAATCGCTGTGCTCCTGGGCAGCCAAGAGAAAGCTCCAGAGAGATTGCAGTCAAATGATATTTTAGGTATGACATCGACAAGCGACAGCAATGATGGTGGAACCGCTGGAAAGCTGACTCTGTGCTGAAGATTCCAGTGCAAGATTTCCCTCCTGGGTCTTCGGCTGTGGGAGGAGAGGCCAAACGTTCGTGCTCTACTCACTGTGCTGCTGGGCAGAAGAGAGCAAGCTCCGGAGAGGTTGCGTTCAAATGCACTTTTAGGTATGAAACCGAGGAGTGACAGGAATGATGGTGACACCCTTGCAAAGCTGACTCTGTGCTGAGGAGTCCTGGCACCAGCTTTCCCTCCTGGCTCTTTGGCTTTGGGAGCAGAGGCCAAACGTTCGTGCTGTACTCACTGTGCTGCTGGGCCCCCTAGAGCAAGTTCCCGACAGGTACGAATCAAATGGACTTTTGTTATGAAAATGTAGCAAATCTGTTTTAATTCATTTTTATTATAATTAATATTGAGAGACATTAAGCAAGCAGCGCTGGATGCACCAGGGTGTCTCCGCTCAGCCCGAGACGCACACGGGGAACTTCTGGGGATAGTCTCTCCTACTTTTTGGTTTCCCGTGCTTCTTGGGTTTTAGCCAATCCTTTTGTTTTCTTTTCTCAGGCTTCTTGGGTTTCAGGCAATCCTGTTGTCTTCTTTTCCCGAGCTTCTTCAGCTAATCCTGTTTTCTGCTTTTCCCGGGCTTCTTCAGCCAATCCTGATGTTTTCTTTTCCCAGGCTTCTTCAGCCAATCCTGTTATTTTCTTTTCCTGGGCTTCTTCAGGCGATCATATTGTCTTCTTTTATGGGGCTTCTCCACCTGTTGTTGGGGTCTTGTCTCCGGGTGAAGAAATATTATGTCTGTCACAAGTCTGACCCCATCTTAGCCCCCATAAATTCCACTCCTTATGTGTTTATTTGTTCGGTGTACAGATTTCACAATGTTCTGTAACAAGACATATCTCTAACTTACCTAACCCTCGCTTTCTAAGAACATTCATGCAATTTAAACAATGAACAAAACATTTATTTGCACAAAATTGTGGTTGCCCCAGAGGAATTATTCGTTGTTTCTTCTTCCTCCTCACTGTGGTATTGACTGGGACACTTATCATACCCTTTGCACATAGCACAAGGATCACAAGGGATTCCATCTTCACACAAAGTGCAGAGATCACTTAGACGACTGAGTTGATGACATGAATCACTCTGATTTAATTCACAGTGCTGAAGATGCCCAGCACCAGCTTTCCCTCCTGGCTCTTGGGTTGTGGGAGGAGAGGCCAAATGTTTGTGCTCTACTCACTGTGCTGCTGGGCAGCCGAGAGCATGCACAAGAGAAGCTGGATTAAAATAAACTTTAAGGTATGAAAGTGAGCCGTGACAGCAATGATAGAGGCATCCTTGCAAAACTGACTGTGTGCTGAAGAT